>NC_026656.2:15907598-15922598 GCF_000004075.3 Cucumis sativus | reverse complement strand
AAATAGAAGTCCCGGTAGAGACCGCAAGCCTTCCCAGTCAAATACGGGAACAACGGGCAAAGGCCCAATAATCAGAGGACATCCCACGCTTCTATCAGTTGCTACATTTGTAACGGACCACATCGAGCAAGGGAATGTCCGGATAAGGCTGCCTTCTATGCCTTCCAGGCCTCGTTAGCTGCAGACTCAGATGACACGTCGGGTCAACCAGAGGAGGAAGTTGGGCAAGAAGAAAGAGTTCAAAATGTGAGAGTGGGAGCCATAAGACTCTTGTCGTCCCTTCAAAAGAGAGCAGGGGAGACAAGTGGGCGCACGAAAGGGGGCCTAATGTATGTGGACACTTGGATCAACCGGAACCATGCAAGAAGCACTATGGTTGACTCCGGTGCAACCCATAATTTCATAACGGTGGCAGAAGCCAGACGACTAAACCTTCATTGGAAGAAGGATACGGGAAAAATGAAGGCCGTGAATTCTACAGCTTTACCCGTAGTTGGAGTAGTAAAACGGGCGGTGATACAGTTGGGAGGATGGAGCGGTTTCGTTGACTTCGTGGTTGTAGGCATGGATGACTTTGATGTAGTTCTTGGAATGGAATTCCTTCTCGAACATCAAGTGATCATAATGCCTGCAGCCAAATGTCTGGTGATCTCGGGGTCTAACCCCACCGTTGTGCAGACAGACATTAGGCAACCTAAAGGACTGAGAACGATCTCGGCCATGCAACTGAGAGAGGACCGTGTTCGAGAAGACACAAGGTGTGTCGTGGAGAAATATGGAGATGGGAAACGTGAGAGTTTGCCCATGCCAGGATCGCCTACGGAGAATAATCATCGTATGGCACACTCAGAGTCACCTGGACTCTGGAGACAATCAAAGAGATTGTCGAGTGCAGGGTTCTCTAGACCTGCAGGAGCTCCGTATAAAGCACAAGGCTTTTTACGTGAAGAAGAGAAAGGATTCAGTGTGCCGTGTCCTGAAGCAAGCCCCGAGGAGAGGGCCAATTCTTGGGTCTGTGAGCGTGACCCAACCTGTTGAAACTTACGCTGAGGCGTGTAGTCATGCGTTGAGTGGTGTCCTACTGCAGAATAGACACCCTATCGAATTTGAGAATCAGAAGAAGAGTGCCACTGAGGGCAATGATACAGTGTTTGAAGAAGAAACGTTGGCCATAGCACACAGTCTGAGGGATGGGAGACAGGGTTCCCATAGATTAACGCTTGTCAAAGAGATGAACAACGACGTTGCCTGCCATTTCGGTACTCGGCGAATCTGACTTCAAATCAAGTAAGGAGACGAAGAGTCGTGCTCAAACTTGATTTTGAGTCAGAACGTAGGAAGAGCAGTCATGGGGTTCCACATGTGTCCGCTCGTACACAGGCCTGTCAAGCTGATGGCCCAAAACGAGACGCGTCAAAGGAATCCATGAAAGAAAACTCTGTCGCTCATGATGGCATGAGTTTGACGAAGGCCGGCAAGTTAGCACAAAAGAACGGGGGTCGTTCGTTGGAGGCAACACAATCAGGTGTTACAACTATGAAGAAATCATCAACTTACGGAAGTCCAACAATGAGTGTTGGCGACGGACAATATGTATTGTCGCGTCCTGTTGATCGTTCTTGTATGAAGAAGGAGCCTCAGACTTGTAACCTTGCCAAGAAGTGGAAGCGTAGATCAGACACTGTTCGAGCCAATTTGGAGAAAGTCTCGAAGCGGCTGAAAAGATGGGCAGATGGGAAGCATCGCCCCTGGACCTTCATGTGGAAGGTCAGGATATCGTGACGCCGCGACCTGAACTGATGCGGTTTCTGAAGATACGAAGATCTTCACCTCGTGGGAGCACACGAGGAATAAACAGAAGTTGAAGAAGAAGACCCATGGGGAGGATACACAAGTTCGTGACGAAGCAGAAGAGCCTCCTCATGGAAGAAGCCTGTGGAAGACGTACCAAGACCGTGAAGCGTGGAGGCAGAAGATCGAAGGATTCCAGCTTTGCCAGTCGACGGGGACGTCAACTGTTTAAGTGGGGGAGTGTGTCACGGACATATTTTTCCAAAGTGTGTTTACCTTTGGTTATATGCTCCGATTACCCCAGTTTATCCCATCTTTACTTTGCATAACTAGTTTAGGTGTTTGCTTTCCATTCTAGGTCATAAAGCTTGGGTGTGACGTTTCGGCATTTTCCATATGCAAGCCTGCCAGAGAAGAAAATGTTCAAAATGTACTATAGGGGAGGCATACCAGTTGAATCCCCGCCCAAGCATTAGTTGTACTCTTTGCAAGCTACCCTTTTTCCTTGCAACTGACAGTCTTTAATGCTTATTGTAACGTCTATTTCAATGTATTTCTTTCTTTCCCGCGTTTTATAAATAAAATTTCCCTAAAACGCGAAGGAAGGTTACGACATACATCGACGTTACCACAACTCTTGGATTTTGATCGGCTGACTTGTTCGTGAGTTAGAACAAGTGCCGCACAATCGTCCGTCTCGAGGTTGAAACGCTACGATTGTGACACCGCGCTTCCAGGTGCCGCCCACGCCCATCAGTGATGCGTGCGCGCGCAGGTGCACCCGCACAAGTCAGCCATGCGTGCGCGCCTGCCTATGCCTACTATGTGATCCCCTCTATTGTGGTTTTTTTCTCATGCCTGCCTAATGCCTACTATGTTCGCCCCTCATGCCCAACATGGAACCGTTCCATGGTGGGCATCGGCGGGCACATGGAAACCCTCTATAGAGTTTATTCACTTTCTCTGATGCATACCATGGAACCGTTCCATGGTGGGCATTAGCGGGCACATGGAAACCCTCAATAGAGTTTATTCACATTCTCCCATGCCCCCCAAGGCAAAGCGTTCGACGTTGGCTAAGCCCTCATGACGGATCAGTCGCAGGGTCGCCTTGTAAAGTAATTCCAACCAAGTGATTGGTAGAATCCTTTGCAGATGACTTAAATACGCGACATGGTATTGTAAGTGGTAGAGTGGCCTCGCTGCCACGATTTATTCATATTCAGCCCTTCGACTCTCCGATTCAACCCTCCCCCAAACACAACAGATTTGTTTCTTCCAAATGCCATGGAGGTTATGTCTTATGTAGAAGGACGAAAACACAAGTGGAGGGATGGATTTGAAACTAAGATGAGAAAACAAGTTGAAGTAGACTCTCGTCGAATGTCCAAGTACATGGATTGGATGCTCGTGTGGAAGTGAAGGCCAATGGCCGAGGCTTGCACATGGGTGCCTATGGTTCACGACAAAAAACAATTTTGGAGGTTCTGACATTCTCCCTTGCCCACCAACAAAAATATGCATGCCATGGTGTGGCTGTGCATGGGAAAAGCATTAATAGAGGTTATTGACACTCCCCCATGCCCACATGCACGCCCTCATGCCCATTGAAGGCCCCCATGCACACCTTTCGTGCCCGCCCAATGCCCACTATTTGCGTCCCCCATGCGCACCCAAGGCGTCAATGCACGCCCACATGCGCGGTGTGCGACTCCTCGCATCGCCTGCGCGCGAAGGTGCGCCCCTGCCCGTGCCGCGCGCGCAGGTGCCGCCCCCGCCAGTGCCGCGCGCGCAGGAGCCGCCCACGACCGTGCCGCACGCGCAGTGACGCCTACGCCCATGCCGCGCGCGCATGTGCCGCCCACGGCCCGTGCCACGCGCGCAGGTGCCGCCCACGACCTTTCCACGCGCGCAGGTGCCGCCCACGCCCGTGCGCGCGCGCAGGTGCCGCCCACGCCCGTGCCGCGCGCGCAGGTGCCGCCCACGCCCGTGCCGCGCGCATAGGTGCCGCCCACGCCCGTGCCCGCGCGCAGGTGCCGCCCACGCCCGTGCCGCGCGCGCAGGTGCCGCCCACGCCACGTGCCGCCGTGCGCAGGTGCCGCCCCGCCCTTGCTGGAACGGTCGTGCGCGGCCCAGCGGCGCGACACGGTCGTGCGCGGCCACCAGCTGCGCGCGGAACGCGTGCGGCACCGGGGGCGGCACCTGCGCGCGCGGTGTCACAATCGTAGTCCTTCAAACACGATGTGAACGATTGTGCGGCACTTGTTCTAGCTCGACGAACAAGTCAGCCGATCAAAATCCGCAATTCGCGGACAACTTTAACACATGCTTCAACCTCCCCTCACGTTTTTGGAAAATATTTTTAGAAAACGTGAAAGATGATTAAATTGATTGAAAACATTGTTAAAACAAGCATTGAAGACTGTCAATTGCAATAAGAAAGCATAGGTTGCAAAGAGTACGACAAGGCTTGGGCGGGGATTCAACAGGTATGACTCCCCTATAGTACATTTTTAACTTTTTCATCTCTGGCAGGCTTGCATATGCAAAATGCCGAAACGTCACACCCAAGCATATCGACTCGAAATTGAAAGCAACTACCTAAACTACTTACAAGACATAAAGACAAGATAAATTGGGGCTAATCGGAGCATACGGCCATAGGTAACACACCTTGGACAAGTATGTCCGTTACATTCTCCCCCACCTAAACAGTTGACGTCCCTGTCGACTGGTGCAGCTTGAACTCCTCGATCTTCTGCGCTTCGGCTTCTAGGTCTTCGACACGTTCCCAACTGGTTTCTTCCACAGGAAGGTTCTTCCACTTTACCAGGTACTCGTGGATCCTTCTTGTTGGTCTTCGGCCCATCCTCACTCGTTCGGCCAAGATTTCTTCAACTTCTTTACTCTCCTTCTGGCTGAGGTTGATGGCCGGTCGGGCTATGGCATTACGTTGCATGTCGTCAGGATCTTGGTAGTAGGGCTTCAAGTTACTCACATGAATTACTGGGTGGATTTTCATCCATGTGGGCAACGCTACTTTATAAGATGTGTTCCCTACCTTCTTCAGCACTTCCACTGGTCCCTCGTACTTTCTTACGAGGCGTTGGTCCTTGCGTCCTCGGAACCGAATCTGCCCTGGTCGTAACTTAATGAGAACCTGATCTCCGACCCGCAACTCTAGAGGGCGGCGCTTCTTGTCTGCCCACTTCTTCATCCGCTTCGAGGCTTTCTCTAAAGAGGCTCGAGCGATGTCTGTCGTCTGCTTCCATTCTCTGGTAAAATTGTGAGCTTGAGGGTTCTTCCCCGCATAGGGGTGATCAACAAGGTGTGGCAGAACCGGTTGCCTTCCACAAACAATTTCAAAAGGGCTCTTTCCAGTTGACGAGCTTGTCTGAGCGTTAAAGCAAAATTGGGCGACATCCAACAACTGAGACCAATTTCTTTGCCTCGCGGTAACGAAATGGCGCAAGTATTCTTCGAGCATACAGTTGAACCGCTCGGTCTGACCGTCTGTCTGGGGATGGTAGCTTGAGGACACATTCAGGCTTGTCCCTAAGAAAGTGAATAACTCTGTCCAAAAGGTGCCAATGAACCGTCCATCTCGATCACTCACAATGCTTGTTGGTACGCCCCACAATTTCACAATATGTTTAAAGAATAGTTGAGCTGTTAACTCTGCCGAACACTGCTTCGTAGTGGGAACGAAAGTGGCATATTTCGAGAATCGATCTATGATGACTAATATAGTCTCATAGTCGCCTACTTTTGGAAGATGGGTGATGAAGTCCATAGAAACACTCTCCCACGGCCTCGTTGGCACCTGTAGAGGTTCGAGAAGCCCCGCAACCTTTGCCTTCTCAACTTTGTCCTGTTGACAGACAAGACACGTCTTCGTGTATTGCATGACGTCGTCCCTCATACGAGGCCAAAAGTATCCTTTCTTCAGTAAGGCGTATGTCCTCTGCCATCCGGGGTGGCCGGCCCACAGAGTGTCGTGACACTCGTGTAGCAACTTCTTCCTCAGGTCTCCTCCCCTAGGGACATACAACCGTCTCCCCTTCGTCACTAACAGCCCATCTTCAACCCAAAACTGCCTTGTTTTACCTGCCTCAGCTAAACTCATGACACTTCGAGCCGCAGAATCCTTCTGTAAGAACTCCCTCAAGACATCGCGCATAGGGCCATCAATCTTGCTTGTGTAGAGATGTGCTAACATGCACAAAGCAGCGTGGTCGCCTCTTCGACTAAGCGCATCGGCGGCCTGATTGCTTACCCCCTTTTTGTGTTCAAACTCAAAGTCAAACTCAGCTAGGAATTCCTGCCATCTAGCTTGTTTTGAAGTCAACTTCGGTTGCGTAAAGAAGTGACAAGTAGCACTATTGTCCGTCTTCACAACAAAAGTTGCCCCCAATAAGTACTGTCTCCAGGCCCTTAAGCAATGTACTACGGCAAGCATTTCTTTCTCGGACACAGTGTACCTCCTCTCCGCGGCATTCAGTTTTCGACTCTCATAAGCGATGGGATGTCCATTCTGCAAGAGTACACCACCCAATGCATAATCGGACGCATCGGTCTCTACTTCAAAAGGTCGGGTCACATCTGCGATTCCCAAAACTGGCCCCTTGACCATAGCTTTCTTCAATTCGTCGAAGGCGGCCTGACATTCGAGTGTCCAATTCCACTTATTGTCCTTCTTCAGCAAGTCAGTCAGCGGGCTTGCTCTTTTAGAGAATCCTTCCACGAATCGCCTGTAATAATTGGCTAACCCGAGGAAGGAGCGCAAGTCGGTGACTGACCTTGGTACTTCCCAATCACGAATCGCAACGATCTTCCCTTCCTCCATGCTGATTCGACCACATTCAATCACATGACCCAGAAAATTGATCCGCTCTTGAGCAAAGGAACACTTTTCCCTCTTGACATACAGTTGGTTCTCCTTCAGCTTCTGAAAAACCCTTTTGAGGTGGTCCTTGTGTTCTTCTAGCGTGGAGCTATAGACCACTATATCGTCCAGATAGACCACCACAAACTTGTCAAGGTATTCATGGAAGACCTGGTTCATTAGCGTACAAAACGTTGCAGGCGCATTGGTAAGACCAAATGGCATGACAAGGAACTCGAACGCCCCATACCTCGTAACGCAGGTGGTTTTGGGCTCATCCCCTTCGGCAATTCTTACTTGATAATAGCCCGATCGCAGATCTAGCTTCGAGAAATACTTTGCTCCGTGAAGGCGATCAAATAGGTCGTTGATTATTGGTAGCGGATATCTATTGCGGACCGTGATCTTGTTTAGGGCGCGGTAGTCGATGCACAACCGCATACTTCCATCCTTCTTCTTTTGGAAAAGGACTGGAGCTCCATATGGAGCTTTTGCAGGTCTCACAAATCCTGCGTTCAGCAGTTCGTCCAGTTGTTTCCGAAGTTCGGCCAACTCCGGCGGCGCCATACGATAAGCATTCTTCGCAGGCGGTTTTGCCCCTGGCAGCAGTTCAATCTCATGGTCAATCATTCTCCGCGGAGGCAATGATTTCGGCAGGCTGTCTGGCATCACATCCTTGTACTTCTCTAAGACACTCAGGATGTCTTTGGGGACTGTTTCCCTTGAGCTTTCCAACGACTCCAATGGGATAGCCATAAAGGTTGGTTCGTCACGAGCGAGGCCTTTCTTCAACTGCATAGCCGAGATCATCTTTATCCCATCTGGCTGACGAATCTCCGTTTGGACAACAGTAGGCGTTGTTCCAGTAATCACTAGACATTTGGCTAGCGGCATTGGTATGACTTGATGCTCAAGTAGAAACTCCATACCCAGTACCACATCGAAATCATCCATCTTTGCCACCACCAAGTCTATGAGGCCGCTCCACTCTCCCATCTTTATGGTCGTTCGTTTTACCAACCCGACGATAGGTAGGGCAACTGAGTTCACAGCCTTCATTTTTCCTGCGTCCTTCTCCCAATGGAGACTCAGCCGTCTGGCTTCTGCCTCTGCAATGAAGTTGTGGGTGGCACCAGAATCCACCATAGTACTCTTGGGTGGCTTCTGGTTGACCCAACAGTCCACGTACATGAGACCATTCTTTGCTTGTCCACTAGTCTCCCCCATCTTCTTCTGGAGCGATGACAGAAATTTTAGGGCCCCCATCCGAGGATTCTCACCCTCTTCTATCTGTCCAACGTCTCCTTCAGTCTGACTCAATTTATCGTCTGAGTCTGAGGCTAGGGTGGCTTGAAAGGCGTTGAAGGCGGTACGGTTGGGGCACTCTCTGGCAAGATGGGGCCCTTTACATATGAAACAACTGATGGAACGACCGGAGTTGTTCTGATTGTTTGGTCCTCGCCAGTTGTTTCCTGCATTCGCTTGGAAGGGCCTGCGATCTCCACCTTGTCGCTTGTCTCCCCCTGCAGTCTTCGGGGAATTTGGGCGGTTGTTTCTGTTTCCTCCAGGTGCGGAAGCTTGATGCCGTCTTGCATCCTGGGATTCGCTAGATAAGTCAAACAACCGTTCAGCCACTGCGTATGCTGACGTGAGGTCTTGAATTCGTTGCTCATACAACTTGGTCCTAGCCCACGGCTTCAAGCCCTCGACAAAACAGAAAACTTTGTCTTTCTCGGTCATGTCGCGTATGTCCAACATCACCCCCGCAAACTGTTTCACGTAGTCTCGAATGTTCCCCGTGTGCTTCAATTCACGCAGCTTCCGTCGGGCTAGAATTTCGACATTCTCAGGGAAAAATTGCGAACGAAGTTCTCCTTTTAGGGCATCCCATGTGTCGATTGTGCAACGCCCTTCTTGAATGTCCATGTATCGAGACCTCCACCATAACTTCGCATCTTCTGACAGATGCATGGTTGCCAACGTCACCTTGGCCTCTTCAGCAATTGTGTTCGTGGCTTTGAAATACTGCTCGACATCAAAGATGAAGTTTTCCAATGCCTTGGCGTCTCTCGCCCCACAGAAGGGCTTGGGCTCAGGAACCTTGATCCTGCCCACAGGAATGGCTCCTCCAGCTGGAGCCTGGTTTGCTAGTGCTCGCATAGTAAGGTTCACTCTCGTGTTTACCTCTGCGAGCTCATTCCTCACGACATCGAGGGTTGCTCGAAAATCCTCTGTCATGCCGTTGATCATCTCCAACATGTTCTTTTGCGAGTTATCAAGCTCCATAACTCGTTCTTCCATCTGGGCAACAGAGCCCGATGAACTGTCCCCACGCTCGTAGGTGACATTTCCCGTTCTCAAAACTTTGGACTCTAGAGTGTCGACTCTAGTCAGTAACTCTTGGATGGGTAGTCCGTCAAGGCGACCGGACACGGCTTCAATGCCATTAGCTTTCATGGCAATATCCTCAAGCCGTTGTTCCAAAAACCGGATGGAATCAGGAACTTCCACCAGGTAGAGCATCTGCTCTTCGATTCCCACAAGTCGTTCATTCTGGGTCTTGCTAGACTGTTTCGCTACCGACATCTTTCTGTCACGCACCGTCAACTAGCCAACTTGGCTCTGATACCACTTGTCACAATCGTAGTCCTTCAAACACGATGTGAACGATTGTGCGGCACTTGTTCTAGCTCGACGAACAAGTCAGCCGATCAAAATCCGCAATTCGCGGACAACTTTAACACATGCTTCAACCTCCCCTCACGTTTTTGGAAAATATTTTTAGAAAACGTGAAAGATGATTAAATTGATTGAAAACATTGTTAAAACAAGCATTGAAGACTGTCAATTGCAATAAGAAAGCATAGGTTGCAAAGAGTACGACAAGGCTTGGGCGGGGATTCAACAGGTATGACTCCCCTATAGTACATTTTTAACTTTTTCATCTCTGGCAGGCTTGCATATGCAAAATGCCGAAACGTCACACCCAAGCATATCGACTCGAAATTGAAAGCAACTACCTAAACTACTTACAAGACATAAAGACAAGATAAATTGGGGCTAATCGGAGCATACGGCCATAGGTAACACACCTTGGACAAGTATGTCCGTTACACGCGGCACGGCGGGGCGGCACCTGCGCGCGCGGCAGGGCGGGCGGCACCTGTGCGCGCGGCACGGGCGTGGGCGGCACCTGCGCGCGCGGCACGGGCGGGGCGGCACCTGCGCGCGCGGCACGGCGGGCGGCACCTGCGCGCGCCACGGTCGGGGCGGCTCCTGCGCGCGCGGCACGGGCGGCGGCACCTGCGCGCGCGCAAGGGCGGGGCGGATCCTGCGCGCGCGCACGGGCGTGGGCGGCACCTGCGCGCGCGCACGGGCGTGGGGCGGCACCTGCGCGCGCGGCACCGTCGTGGCGGCACCTGCGCGCGCGGCACCGTCGTGGGCGGCACCTGCGCGCGCGGTGTCACAATCGTAGCGTTTCAACCTCGAGACGGACGATTGTGCGACACTTGTTCTAACTCACGAACAAGTCAGCCGATCAAAATCCAAGAGTTGTGGGTAACGTTGATGTATGTCGTAACCTTCCTTCGCGTTTTAGGGAAATTTTATTTATTTAAAACGCGGGAAAGAAAGAAATACATTGAAATAGACGTTACAATAAGCATTAAAAGACTGTCAGTTGCAAGGAAAAAGGTAGCTTGCAAAGAGTACAACTAATGCTTGGGCGGGGATTCAACTGTATGCCTCCCCTATAGTACATTTTGAACATTTTCTTCTCTGGCAGGCTTGCATATGGAAAATGCCGAAACGTCACACCCAAGCTTTATGACCTAGAATGGAAAGCAAACACCTAAACTAGTTATGCAAAGTAAAGATGGGATAAACTGGGGGTAATCGGAGCATATAACCAAAGGTAAACACACTTTGGAAAAATATGTCCGTGACACGCGGCACCGTCGTGGGCGGCACCTGCGCGCGCGGCACGGCCGTGGGTAGGCACCTGCTGCGCGCCGGCACGGTCGTGGGCGGCTCCTGCGCGCGCGGTGTCACAATCGTAGCGTTTCAACCTCGAGACGGACGATTGTGCGGCACTTGTTCTAACTCACGAACAAGTCAGCCGATCAAAATCCAAGAGTTGTGGGTAACGTCGATGTATGTCGTAACCTTCCTTCGCGTTTTAGGGAAATTTTATTTATAAAACGCGGGAAAGAAAGAAATACATTGAAATAGACGTTACAATAAGCATTAAAGACTGTCAGTTGCAAGGAAAAAGGGTAGCTTGCAAAGAGTACAACTAATGCTTGGGCGGGGATTCAACTGGTATGCCTCCCCTATAGTACATTTTGAACATTTTCTTCTCTGGCAGGCTTGCATATGGAAAATGCCGAAACGTCACACCCAAGCTTTATGACCTAGAATGGAAAGCAAACACCTAAACTAGTTATGCAAAGTAAAGATGGGATAAACTGGGGGTAATCGGAGCATATAACCAAAGGTAAACACACTTTGGAAAAATATGTCCGTGACACACTCCCCCACTTAAACAGTTGACGTCCCCGTCGACTGGCAAAGCTGGAATCCTTCGATCTTCTGCCTCCACGCTTCACGGTCTTGGTACGTCTTCCACAGGCTTCTTCCATGAGGAGGCTCTTCTGCTTCGTCACGAACTTGTGTATCCTCCCCATGGGTCTTCTTCTTCAACTTCTGTTTATTCCTCGTGTGCTCCCACGAGGTGAAGATCTTCGTATCTTCAGAAACCGCATCAGTTCAGGTCGCGGCGTCACGATATCCTGACCTTCCACATGAAGGTCCAGGGGGCGATGCTTCCCATCTGCCCATCTTTTCAGCCGCTTCGAGACTTTCTCCAAATTGGCTCGAACAGTGTCTGATCTACGCTTCCACTTCTTGGCAAGGTTACAAGTCTGAGGCTCCTTCTTCATACAAGAACGATCAACAGGACGCGACAATACATATTGTCCGTCGCCAACACTCATTGTTGGACTTCCGTAAGTTGATGATTTCTTCATAGTTGTAACACCTGATTGTGTTGCCTCCAACGAACGACCCCCGTTCTTTTGTGCTAACTTGCCGGCCTTCGTCAAACTCATGCCATCATGAGCGACAGAGTTTTCTTTCATGGATTCCTTTGACGCGTCTCGTTTTGGGCCATCAGCTTGACAGGCCTGTGTACGAGCGGACACATGTGGAACCCCATGACTGCTCTTCCTACGTTCTGACTCAAAATCAAGTTTGAGCACGACTCTTCGTCTCCTTACTTGATTTGAAGTCAGATTCGGCCGAGTACCGAAATGGCAGGCAACGTCGTTGTTCATCTCTTTGACAAGCGTTAATCTATGGGAACCCTGTCTCCCATCCCTCAGACTGTGTGCTATGGCCAACGTTTCTTCTTCAAACACTGTATCATTGCCCTCAGTGGCACTCTTCTTCTGATTCTCAAATTCGATAGGGTGTCTATTCTGCAGTAGGACACCACTCAACGCATGACTACACGCCTCAGCGTAAGTTTCAACAGGTTGGGTCACGCTCACAGACCCAAGAATTGGCCCTCTCCTCGGGGCTTGCTTCAGGACACGGCTGTCGACACTGAACCGTCCTTTCTCTTCTTCACGTAAAAAGCCTTGTGCTTTATACGGAGCTCCTGCAGGTCTAGAGAACCCTGCACTCGACAATCTCTTTGATTGTCTCCAGAGTCCAGGTGACTCTGAGTGTGCCATACGATGATTATTCTCCGTAGGCGATCCTGGCATGGGCAAACTCTCACGTTTCCCATCTCCATATTTCTCCACGACACACCTTGTGTCTTCTCGAACACGGTCCTCTCTCAGTTGCATGGCCGAGATCGTTCTCAGTCCTTTAGGTTGCCTAATGTCTGTCTGCACAACGGTGGGGTTAGACCCCGAGATCACCAGACATTTGCTGCAGGCATTATGATCACTTGATGTTCGAGAAGGAATTCCATTCCAAGAAACTACATCAAAGTCATCCATGCCTACAACCACGAGTCAACGAAACCGCTCCATCCTCCCAACTGTATCACCGCCCGTTTTACTACTCCAACTACGGGTAAAGCTGTAGAATTCACGGCCTTCATTTTTCCCGTATCCTTCTTCCAATGAAGGTTTAGTCGTCTGGCTTCTGCCACCGTTATGAAATTATGGGTTGCACCGGAGTCAACCATAGTGCTTCTTGCATGGTTTCCGGTTGATCCAAGTGTCCACATACATTAGGCCCCCTTTCGTGCCGCCCACTTGTCTCCCCTGCTCTCTTTGAAGGGACGACAAGAGTCTTATGGCTCCCACTCTCACATTTTGAACTCTTTCTTCTTGCCCAACTTCCTCCTCTGGTTGACCCGACGTGTCATCTGAGTCTGCAGCTAACGAGGCCTGGAAGGCATAGAAGGCAGCCTTATCCGGACATTCCCTTGCTCGATGTGGTCCGTACAAATGTAGCAACTGATAGAAGTGGGATCTCTCTGATTATTGGGCCTTTGCCCGTTGTTCCCTGTATTTGACTGGGAAGGCTTGGCGGTCTCTACCGGGACTTCTATTTCCACTGACAACTTCGGGATAATTCGGTCGGTTGTTTCTGTCTCTTCCAGGTGAAGAGCTTTGTTGACGTCTCGTCTCTTGAACGTCACTAGACAGATCAAACAAGCGTTCAGCTATCGCATAGGCTGATACGAGGTCTTGGACCTTCTGCTCGTATAGCTTAGTCCTTGCCCACGGCTTCAGTCCTTCAACAAAACTAAAGATCTTGTCCTTTTCAGTCATGTCAGATATGTCCAACATCAGCCCCGCAAACTGCTTCACATACTCCCGAATGCTTCCAGTGTGCTTTAATTCCCGCAGTTTTCGTCGAGCCAGAATCTCGACTCTCAGGGAAACTGCGAGCGGAGTTCTCTCTTCAAACTGTCCCATGTGTCTATTACACAACGCCCTTCCTGAATGTCAATGTATCGGACCTCCACCATAACTTTGCATCCTCAGATAGATGCATGGTTGCCAATGTCACCTTGGCTTCCTCTGCCACGGTGTTTGTGGCTTTAAAGTACTGCTCAATATCGAAGATAAAGTTTTCCAATGCCTTTGCATCCCTTGCCCCACAGAAGGCTTGGGTTCCGGGATCTTTATCTTGCCAACTGCCATCGTCCTCCAGCTGGAGCTTGATTGGCCAACGCTCGCATCGTAAGGTTTACCTTCGTGTTCACCTCTACGATTTCATTTCTAACGACATCCAGGGTGGCTCGAAAGTCCTCTGACATGCCATTTATCATTTCTATTATATCCTTCTGGGAGTTATCTAACTCCATAACTCGCTCCTCCATCCGGCAACAGAGCCGATGAACTGTCCCCACGCTCGTAGGGAACATTTCCATTCTCTGGATTTGTGACTCTAACATGTCAACTCTAGCCAACAAATCCTGTATGGGTAATCCGTCCAGGCGACCGGACACCGCATCAACAGCAGCGGCTCTCTCGGAAACTTCCTCAAGCCGTTCTTCCATAAATCGGATGGAATCAGGAACTTCCATCAGGTGGAGCATCTGCTCTTCGATCCCCACCAATCGTTCTTCATGGGTCTTGCTCGCTCGTTTTGCATTCGACATTTTATTTTTGTCCAAACTGTCACTCGGCCAACCTTGGCTCTGATACCACTTGTCACAATCGTAGCGTTTCAACCTCGAGACGGACGATTGTGCGGCACTTGTTCTAACTCACGAACAAGTCAGCCGATCAAAATCCAAGATTGTGGGTAACGTCGATGTATGTCGTAACCTTCCTTCGCGTTTTAGGGAATTTTATTTATAAAACGCGGGAAAGAAAGAAATACATTGAAATAGACGTTACAATAAGCATTAAAGACTGTCAGTTGCAAGGAAAAAGGGTAGCTTGCAAAGAGTACAACTAATGCTTGGGTGGGATTCAACTGGTATGGCCTCCCCTATAGTACATTTGAACATTTTCTTCTCTGGCAGGCTTGCATATGGAAAATGCCGAAACGTCACACCAAGCTTTATGACCTAGAAATGGAAAGCAAACACCTAAACTAGTTATGCAAAGTAAAGATGGGATAAACTGGGGGTAATCGGAGCATATAACCAAAGGTAAACACACTTTGGAAAAATATGTCCGTGACACCGCGCACGACCGTGTCGCGCGCGCTGGGGCCGCGCACGACCGTTCCACGCGCGCAGGTGCCGCGCGGCAAGGTGCGCCCCGCCCTTGCCGCGCGCGCAGGTGCCGCCCCGCCCGTGCCGCGCGCGCAGGTGCCGCCCACGCCCGTGCCGCGCACGACCGTGTCGC
>NC_026656.2:15882598-15897598 GCF_000004075.3 Cucumis sativus | reverse complement strand
TTTTTTTTTTTTTTTTGTTGTTTTGTTTTTGTTTTGTTTTTTTTTTTTTTTTTTGCAGGAATGACTTTGTCGAGCTTCTTCTAGGGACGATCGGGCTTTTGCCGTCAGATCTATCGCCCTAGTTGGAGAGATCGACTCTGTCATCGTCGGGCCTCGATCTTCGTTTGCAGAAATGACTTTGTTGAGCTTCTTCTAGGGACGATCGGGCTTTTGCCGTCAGATCTATCGCCCTAGTTGGAGAGATCGACTCTGTCATCGTCGGGCTTCAATCTTCGTTTGCAGAAATGACTTTGTTGAGCTTCTTCTAGGGACGATCGGGCTTTTGCCGTCAGATCTATCGCCCTAGTTGGAGAGATCGACTCTGTCATCGTCGGGCTTCGATCTTCGTTTGCAGAAATGACTTTGTTGAGCTTCTTCTAGGGACGATCGGGCTTTTGCCGTCAGATCTATCGCCCTAGTTGGAGAGATCGACTCTGTCATCGTCGGGCTTCAATCTTCGTTTGCAGAAATGACTTTGTTGAGCTTCTTCTAGGGACGATCGGGCTTTTGCCGTCAGATCTATCGCCCTAGTTGGAGAGATCGACTCTGTCATCGTCGGGCTTCAATCTTCGTTTGCAGAAATGACTTTGTTGAGCTTCTTCTAGGGACGATCGGGCTTTTGCCGTCAGATCTATCGCCCTAGTAGGAGAGATCGACTCTGTCATCGTCGGGCTTCGATCTTCGTTTGCAGAAATGACTTTGTTGACTTCTTCTAGGGACGATCGGGCTTTTGCCGTCAGATCTATCGCCCTAGTTGGAGAGATCGACTCTGTCATCGTCGGGCTTCAATCTTCATTTGCTTTTTCTTCCCCCCCCCTTTCTTCTTTCTTTCTTTTTTTTTCTCTTTCTTTTTTTTTGTTTTGTTTTGTTTTTTTTTTTTCTGGTTTTGGTTTTTTTTTTTTTTTTTATTTCTTCTTCTTCTTATTATTATTATTATTTTGCAGGAACTCTTCTTTTCATCATGGTGCACTTCACTGAGTATTCTGACTCGACCAAAAGGTGTTTAATTATCCTGAAGGACGTAGATCAATCTTTAGAGGAAGGGATCATTCTTCCTGTGAGAGAGGGGACATATGAGAATATTATGGACTCTCAAATACCCGAGGACAATTTTATCTTTTTGCCTAAATGGTCCAAGGAACGTTTGTAAATCCAAATTCATCTTTAAAATCTTGGTTTCTGGAGTCTTCGATTCACAACAAGCCTCCAAATGAGGATCCAGAATCAACGTTGGGTCGTCGAATTATAAACGACCCAAAAATTCGTTGGGGAAATGTGCTCAAGGTACATGGAGAATTTTACTATCTTCCTCATTATTGGGAGTGGTTAGAGCTCGTTGTTGCTAGAAATACGGCAGTACTCAAGCGAGCCTCCCTATTTAATGCTGTGATGGCTTCCCTATATACATATGATCGCAACAGTGACATTGATCGGGCTTTCTGCGAGGCATGGTGTCCTTCAACAAACACTCTTCACACCTCAGCTGGTGAGATGTCCATCTCCTTATGGGACTTATGGATACTAGGAGGACTCTCGATTAAAGGTAGATTTTATGAAGAAAGCATTCCTTGCCACCAAGACTTAATAGGATCACCTGATGTATGTCCAAGAAGTTGTGAGCATTTATTTGCAGCCTATTACCGCATTGTTTCTCAACGCATGGATCACTCTCAAATCACTGTAAGTGAATGGATCTCTTTTTGGGTTACACGATCTGAGGTAAAGTATTCGAAACCGCCTCCTCGAAAGCCTAAAAAGACTTCTCGCCCTCGCTCAACTCATAATCCAGATGGAATTCCCATCAGACGTCCTGACTGGTCTAAAGCTGAACTCAAAGTGTTCCTTGACTTAAGCGTCACTGATGATCATAGGGACAAAACCTATCTAGCGGCATTTCTCTCTTGTTGGCTATGTGTGTTTGTGTTCCCTGATAAGCAACTTTCCCTTCGTCCGGAGGTTTTTAAGGTTGCTAGCCTCATGGCGGAAGGCTACACATTTAGCCTTGCCGTCCCTGTTTTAGCTAATATTTATAGTGGCCTACGCCAAGTTCATGATTCACTTCATCACTTGGTTATTCAAATGCCTGTTTTCCTCTTCACTATGTCCATGGGTGGCTTGCTCTTTACTTCAACACTCATTATAAAGCCCCTAGGAGTCTTAGGGGTCCTCGCATGGTTGAATTTTCTGGTGAAGGTGGGGCCAAATATTATACTAATCTTGAGGCTCGAACACATATCCACAAGGGAAAGTATGTGTCATGGCATGCGTGTCTTCCAACAAAGAATAAGGACGAACTCTTAACGGATGATGGAGAGTTAATTAGTTGGAATGCTTCATTTTTCATAAGCATTCGCTCTTGTTTTCTATCTTCGCAATGTGGATCCTCCACAGTTATTGAGCCTTATAGTCCTTGTCGCTTTAGCCGACAATTTGGATTTTATCAAGACGTGCCATATGACTTAGGTGAAGAAATTCCCGAAGCCAATTTTTTTAACGCACGATATTGTTGGATGATTTGTATTCGCGAGAATACACTTTCCAAGTATATCTTCCTGTGTCTGCCCCTAATCCAGACACACATGTTACCTCTCATTATAAGGTCTGGTGGCTTGCAAAACACGGTGATTACCTCCAAGAAGGAGTACAACATTTGATAGATCGTCCTACTCCCCCTCACATCAAATCCAAAACCACAAAAAAGATTGAACATAATTTTGGTAGTGGAATCAGAAGATATGCTCCGATGAAACTGATGAACGACTTGTGGAGAAAATTGAGGGAGGGACAAAACGCTTGGTGGATAATTTGTCTCTTTCTACACGATTTAAACACCTTATTAAAGGTGGTATTGACAATATGGGTAAGGACAACCGCTTATCGATAGCTACCAAGCATCCTTCTAAACGTATTGAGGACAGTCAAAGCAGCAATGATGATCGCCATTGGAAGAGACCCAAGAAGCCCAACAAACAGTCGATCGATGATGAAAAGTCTCCTATTCGGGTCCCTGATGCTGCACAATTCTTCGATGTCCCTTCCCCCATGGTTTCTTTTCGTCTCCCTTTTTATTTATTTATTTATTGTATTTTCTCTCCTTTACTCCTCTTATTTCTTGTTGTTAATATTATTTTGCAGTCTTCTTTAGGTGATCACGACCTACACATCGAAGATACCCTAGAGTCGATGCCGAATCTAGAAGACTGTAACGTTGTACTTTCTTATAATGGGAACTCTAAGGAACCTATAGGCGCAAATATTGTGTCTGCTTGTCCTCCTGTGATCAAGGGACCTTCTCAAAAAGTGGAAGGCACGGAGCCTATTACAGTTTCTGAGATTTCTCATTTTTGTGCTGACAGCTTAATTTCTGACCTCCAACGATAGACTACCATAACCTTATGGGAAAACCTACGACAGAAGATCATTCGTACCCCTTTTGAACGACTGAGTAGTCTTGAACCAAAAATGCATAAGATCTTTGATGCGATTGCGACTAGCGGCAGCGACAACCTTATTGTTTTGAGGGAGCTTGTGAATGGTTACTTCCAAGGTGTCGAGAACCATAATCAAATACATTCCTCATTTCTACTCCAATCAACTAAGGATGTTCAGCTAACGGAGGCAAAAGGTTTTGTGAAGACTCTGCGAGTTGATGAGAATCGTATATTGGCAGAGACCAACACTGCTAAACGTCGTCTTACACGATTGTCCGCCAAGGAGGCTAAACTAGAGGCAAAACTAAAGATGGTGCGGGCTGAGTCTGCTAAACTTTCTGGAATAATTTTTAAGAACGACCTGGAGCTGAAGCAGAAGCAACATGAGATTTCGAAGACTTGTGAGGAAATTGACAAACTCGAATGTGCCCCGATCGTTGGAGATATTGATGCTAAAATGCTATCAACACTTCGTGAATCTTTAGAAAGCACACTAGAGGAGCTGAAGAACTTTAAATGGACTCCATGATTCTCTACTTTCTCTTATTTATCTACTTATGCCTTTTTAATTTTTTCTTGCTAGAAGTTTATAATAAAAAATTTATTCTTTCATTGTTCCACTCCTCATCATTTTTTCTATTAAATGTAATTTGTCTTTCTTCCTTTTTTTTTTTACTGGACTGAATTTAAAGTTTCCTTTAAGCTGCCTACATACCCTTTATAATATAGGGATCAAGTCATAACTTAGTTCAACTTTTTTTTTTGCTGGACTGGGCTTAAGGTTTTCCTTAAGCTGCCTACGTACCCTTTATAATATAGGGATCAAGTCATAACGTAATTCAACTTTTTTTTTGCTGGACTGGGCTTAAGGTTTTTCTTAAGCTGCCTACGTACCCTTTATAACATAGGGATCAAGTCATAACGTAGTTCATTTTTTTTTTTTTTTACCTAACAAAATTAAGCATAAATTTTTTAAGAAATTTACCATTGATTGGGCCAATTCGTAGTCCGTCTTGATCAACGATCTTGTATGCGCCATTTGTATAAACTTCTTTAACAATGTAAGGTCCATCCCATTTAGGTGTGAACTTATTTCCTGTATGCCTTGTTGTGATGATCGGTCTCCTTACGGCAAGTACTAGATCACCGACTTGAAAGGAGCGAGGTTTAACGTGTTTATCAAAAGCTTTGGACATTCTCGCTTGATAACATTCCAATGCTTGCTGAGCCTCTAATCGCTTTTCGTCAAGTGCTTCTAATTCTTGAAGACGTAACTTCACATTATCTTCGGTAGTCAATCCCTCTTGTACTGCCATTCTTAGTGACGGAATTTCCCTTTCGAGAGGAAGGACAGCCTCCACACCGTAAACAAGCGAATATGGTGTAACCCCTGTAGGGGTGCGATGAGTCGTCCGATAAGCCCATAATGCCTCGCCGATCTTTTCTTGCCAATCCCTCTTTGACTTGGAGACAATTTTCTTTAAAAGATTACACAATGTTTTGTTGAATGCTTCTGCTAGTCCATTCACAGCTGCGTTGTACATGGATGACTTATATTGCTTGAATTTGAATTTTTCACATAACTTGTCCATCATACTATTGGAGAATTGCTTTCCATTATCCGTCACGATTCGATGTGGAATACCGTATCGATAGATGATGTGTGTTCGAATAAAGTCTGCCACGTTCTCCTTCTTGGCTTCTCTCAATGAAATGGCCTCAGCCCATTGAAAAATAGTCTGTTGCTGCTAGGATATAAGAATGTCCTGCTGATGATTTTGGTGTAATGGGGCCAACCAGATCGAGTCCCCAAGCCTCAAAAGGCCAAGAAGCCACAGTTGGATGAAGAGGTTCTGGAGGTTGGTGTATGAAGTTTGCATGGTATTGACAAGGCTCACACTTCTTCACATAGTCTATTGAATCTTGGATCATCTTAGGCCAGTAGTAGCCCATTCTTCTTAGCTGGAATTGAAGCTTTGGTCCCGATTGATGTGCTCCACAAACACCTGCATGTACTTCCTTTAGAGCTTTTACCGAATCTTCCTTTCCGAGACATCGAAGGAAGAGCCCTTCAAGAGAACGGCGATATAAAGTTCCCTTGTAATAAATGAAGTGTGCTGCCCTTCTTCGTATCTCAATTTTATGACGAGAATCCTTTGGAAGCTTTCCATGTTCAAGATACTCTATGATGGGTTGACGCCAATCTTCTTCATCAATCAAATAGGATGTTGCCATGTTCACTTCCTGACATTCAGGCCTAACTGGGGGTATAATCCATCGTTGACAAAGTGGTATGTTCAGAGTTACATCATCTGGCATGGTCAAGGCCGTGGCTAAATTTGCCAATGCATCCGCTCTCTTATTTTCTACTCTAGGGACATGTTCTAACATCACATTATCAAACTTTTCCATCAATTGTCGAGCATAAGCAAAATATGGCTTCAAGTCTTCATGTTTCACGTCATATTGAAGCGAGAGTTGATTGATTATCAATTTTGAATCACCATAGACCTCTATGAATGACACTCCGATTTCTAATGCTATTTGAAGGCCAATTATCAAAGCCTGATATTCAGCCACATTGTTTGAACACAATTCGGAAAGTGCAAAGCTATAAGGCAACATATGCTTCTCAGGAGAAATGAGGACAATGCCTGCCCCCGCACCACTTCTTCGAGCTGCACCATCGAAGTACATAGTCCAAGGTTCCATAACTTCTGTGAAGAAAACCTCATCGTCTGGTAGGTCATCACATAACTTCCAATCCGAAGGAATTGGGTGGTCTGCTAAAAAGTCTGCTAGCGCTTGTCCTTTTATCGCCTTTTGGGGAATATAGACAATGTCATATTGTTGGAGTAGAACCGCCCATTTGGCTAAGCGTCCAGCGATGATTGGCCTGGATAGAACATACTTTATAGGGTCTGCTTTTGCCACTAGATGAACCGTGAAGGCCTGCATATAATGCCTCAACTTATCAATGGCAAAGAAAAGTGCAAGACACATCTTTTCGATAGGAGAATAGTTAACTTCAGCCCCAATTAATGTTCTGCTTAGATAGTAGAGAGAACGCTCCTTTCCCTTTACCTCTTCTTGTGCCAGTAATGCTCCTAAGGACCTTTCTTGTGCAGCAATGTACAATATTAGTGGTTTGTCAGGTACTGGAGCTCCCAGCACTGGGGGAGTAAGCAAGTATTTCTTTATGCTATCAAAAGCGTTCTGACAAGCTTCATCCCACACAAAATTTTCTCCTTTTCTCATCAACTTTTGAAAAGGTTGACACCGACCGGCCAAGTTAGAGATGAACCTTCGGATGTAAGCCAGTCGTCCTTGGAGACTTCTTAGGTCATGCAAACTTTTAGGTCTTGACATCTTCTGAATGGCATCAATCTTGGACTGGTCTATTTCGATCCCTCGATGCCTTACAATGAAGCCAAGAAATTTTCCTGAAGTTACACCAAACGCACACTTGAGAGGGTTCATCCTTAGCTGATATTTTCGCAAGCGATCAAACACGACTTTTAGATCCTTCAAATGGTCTTGTCGTCTCTTTGTTTTGACTACAAGATCATCAACATAACATTCAACATACCTGTGCAACATATCATCAAACACTTTCTGCATGGCACGTTGATAAGTAGCGCCGACATTTTTCAATCCAAAGGGCATCACCTTGTAACAGTATATTCCCTTTGGAGTTCTGAAAGCTGTCATTTCTTCATCTGAGAGGGCCATCCGTATTTGATTATATCCAGACGACCCATCCATAAACGACAACGCCTCGTGTCCAGTAGTTGCATCAACCATGATTTCGGTGATGGGCAAGGGAAAATCATCTTTAGGGCATGCATTATTCAGATCGCGAAAGTCTACACAAACGCGAAGTTGTCCATTTTTTTTTCTAACAGGGACAATGTTTGCTATCCACGTTGGATATTTGACCTCGCGAATGAATCCTGCTTCGATCAACTTGTTGACTTCCACCTCGATTTGAGGGATAAGCTCCGGTCGAAAACGTCGTTGTGCTTGTTTAATCGGTCGATATCCAGGTTTAATTGCAAGATGATGGACTGCTACTTTTGGGTCAAGTCCTGGCATCTCCTTGTACGACCACGCAAAGATGTCCCTGTATTCGGTGAGCAAACTCATATATTTATCCACCTCTTCATTAGAGAGGGACGCACTAATGAAAGTCGGACGTGGTTCCTCTATTGTACCAAGGTTCACCTCTTTTAGCTCGTCTACAGTAGATTGACCACCATCCTCTAAACTTTGTGGGGCATTTTCTGCGTCTTCTTCATGAGTTCCAGTCTCTGATTCCTCAATAATGGTGATGTGATGACATGAAGTTTCACCTTCCCCTTGTTCCGACCCTTCTTTTTCAGGATTCGTTAGTATAACATCATGTCTTTTTACCTTTAACGAACCTTGACTTGTATTGAGAGTAACAAAAGTTTTTCTTTTCATGCGAGAAGGAACGTTGCTATGAATTTCTCCATTTTCCTTTGTCTCGCAAGGAAACTTCTTACTACGATAATTATCGACATCTGTATGCTTAATTCGACGCCAAACTTTCACACGAGACATTGGTTCCTTCTTCTTTGTATCTATGTTGGAATCAATGTTGTCGTGTGATCCTTTATCCCCGAGATGATTAAAAATCGGAGCACGGGGTGCTTGTACATTTTTCTTTTTAGACACACCTAGCCTTTCAAAGGCTGATGGTCTTGTAGTTGTCAAGGCATGGCATGTGCTTTCTTCCTTTATGGGAGTCGTAGTTAGCCTTCGAAAGACCGAATGTCTCTCAAGGTTTGGTACTGACTGGAGCCTTTCTCTTTCTGCCTCTGTCATGCTTAGCCTTTCAAATACTACGGGACGTGCAACAGATGGTCTAATTCGATCAAATACTGAGATTCTCTGATTATCACCTTCTTTTACGTCAGTATTGTCATCCTCCTCTATAGTTATATGATTGATGTCAACCACTTTTTCCTTCCCCTTTTTAGTTATACGGATCGGTTCTGGCGACTTGTATCCGAGTCCTTTTCTCGACACGGGTATAGAATGTCCTTCCCGTAGAAGCTTCTTTTGAGTTGAGGAGAGCTCAGGTCGGTCATGAATTTCCAAGCTTTTAAACTCGGTGTGAGCTGTGAAGTCATAACCTGCTTTCGCCATCAATTTGTAAGCCTTGGGGTCGAATCCGTCTTTCGTTCGCCTTTGGGGCAAGTTTGCTTCCACCAGATCTACCTTTACCTCTGCTTCGCTATCTTAGTTAGTGGTGTAGTGAAGCTTTCTTTTATGATTTCGATGTCACCAACTTTCAAACCTTTTGGAGACTCCATGAATGGTGATTCGCCTTTCTTGCGCCTTGACAGAGGGACATAACGCAAAACTGGTGTGTTTGCAGCATTTTCATCCTTCAAGATCATACCCTTTGTGTTGCTAGTGTATGCTTCACCCTTTCCAGAGTTAAAGGTTCTCGCACTTTCATGTGGTTCTGTGGTTGCGAGTGATTTCAATTGTGAATTATCTTCTCCTTTTGTAAGAGGGGTTTCTGCAGGCAAAACTTCTAAAATATTATTATTCTTTGAATAAAACTTTGCATCTGCGAAGTGAGACTCAGCTTCTGAGAATGGATTAGAGTCGGCTTCAACCTTCTTTACACCGTCCTGATAAAATTTGAAGCACTGATGCAGTGTTGAAGTTACTACTCCGTTTCCATGAATCCAAGGACGCCCTAGTAACAACTTGTAAGTAGTCCTTGAGTCTATGACATGAAACAATGCACTGGCCTTTAGGTCGCCAATTATGAGTTCTAACCGTATCATGCCTATTGCTCTTTGGCTACCTTGGTTAAAACCTTGAATTACTAGCTTGCTATTTGAGAGCTCGTCCATCAAGATGCCTAATTGCCACATAGTCGACTTTGGCATTATGTTGACAGCTGAGCCATTATCAATGAGGATTCGATCGACTCTCTGTTCTCGAACGTATCCAGAAACATACAAAGGTCTATTATGAAGTTTAGATCCCAACAACAAATCCTCATCTGAGAAGTCTATAGACATACAATAAGAACCACTCTCATATGTCATAGTCGGAGTACTCGAACTTGATGCTCTTGAATTTAGCAATGCATCAATAAGGATGGTTTTGGTCTCTTGAGGAAGTGATAATAGATCCTCTACATTAAACCTTGAAAGGTCTTTTGATACTCCCTCTCCTTCTAGTGATCTTGGAGGGATTATTTCTTCCTCCGTTGTGTTGATAGCATGACACGCAACGACTTCTGGGTCTTCATCCTGATGATCACAAAGGAAGCTTTTTGGAAGGAAGTCTGCCAAGGTCACTAAGCGTTGAGGTCGAGAGAAATTCATGTCTTCATTATGTACGAGCTTAAGCTTATGAGTCTTCTTCTTTTTCTTATTCTTTTGAGTCTTATTTCCTCTTCTATAGTTTTGGTAAGAGCGAGACTCTCTTTGGGTCGGGATCGACTGTCTTTTCTTTCGGTGGGTCACCACTATCCACCCTTCATCGTCTTCTTCGATTGGTCTTTTCTCTCCTTGAGGATCCTCGTATGAGATTTCCTGAAAGAATTGGACAACTATAGGCTCAAAGGTCCCGAACTGGACCAAGCTTTTCCTTTGCTCAAAAATCAATCTCGACGAAGAAGCCTCAGACATTATCGTCACTTCAGCGTGGTTTGTTTGAGCTACTTCCTCCAAATCTAGCTCAATCCTTTTCTCACGAGCCAACCTTAGAATTAGCTCCTTCAGCACGAAGCATTTCTCTACTGGATGACTGATGACCCGATGATACTTGCAGTAATTGGGATCATCTACCTTTCCTGCTTGCTCAGGTCGTTTACATTCTGGCAGCTGGATCAGCTGCTTCTCTAGTAGTTGCTCTAGCATGTCAGCGATATCTGAATCAGGAAATGGGTAAACTTTTTCCTGCCTTTCTTTTAAAGTCAGACGTCGCCTTTCGCTTCCATCATCCTTCTTTTCAACCCTCGCTTCCTTTCCTTTGGAGAATTTCAGCGGGGTTGTGTTTACGACCATAGATTCTTTCGCGGTGCTTTTCACTATCTTTTCAGCACCTTTCATCTCTTTCTTATCTTTCTTTACTTCAGGAACAAGAAAATCTTTAGTTCCTCTACTGGCGATGCTCAACTCCATATCATGAGCTCGAGTTGCCAGTTCTTCAAATGTGCGGGGCTTTATTCCCTGCAAAATGTAGAGGAGTCCCCAGTGCATGCCTTGGGTGCACATTTCTACAGCCGACAGTTCGGTGAGCCGATCTTTACAGTCAAGACTTAGAGCTCTCCATCTATTGATGTAGTCGATGACTGGTTCTCCCTTTCTTTGTTTCGTATTTGTAAGCTCCATCATGCTTACAGTACGCCTGGTGCTGTAGAAGCGATTGAGAAACTCCTTTTCTAGTTGTTCCCAACTCTCAATGCTTTCTGGCTCCAGATCAGTATACCATTCAAAAGCATTTCCTTTCAAGCTTCGAACAAATTGTCTGACTAGTTGATCTCCTCTTGATCCTGCATTCTCACATGTTTCGACGAAGTGAGCAACGTGCTGTTTTGGATTGCCCTTTCCGTCAAACTGCTGGAATTTTGGAGGCTGATATCCAAGCGGCATTCTCAAGTTGTCGATTCTTTTGGTGTATGGTTTAGAGTACATGAAAGAAGTCTGAGATGGGCCTCCATATTGTGCTCTGATGGAGCTTGTGATCATATCTTGTAATTGTTGAACCGAGAGAGAAGCCACAGAAGTTGATTGTTGTTGTGGCTGATTTTCTTGTACCACGTTCTTCCCTTTGTCATCAACTTTAACGACAGGAGTTTGACTCGATTCAGCAGTTTCACGAGTCTGCATCTGCTCCTTTAAAGCTGCAATTTCGTGGTCTCGTTCATCAACAACCTTCATCAGGAGATTAATTTTTCTCTCCATCTCCGCCATGGCAGTCTCGACTGCTACATCAGCCATCATGACGGACATCACATCTGGGTGTGCTTCTTTCAGTGACCTGCTAGAGGCAGAATCATAATCATTATATAGAGGATTTTCCTTGATGACAATTCCAGCTTTAGGAGATTCCATCAATTGCTTCAGGATGCTCTGCGCGATGGCGGAACCTTGGTCTTGCCCTTGGATGATCCCCTTGGAACGACTACGGGTGATAGGTCCCGTGTAGGTGTCGCTTGCAGCTGAAGATTTGGATGCAGCTTTCTTTGATGCCATTGATTTGCTTGTAGATCTAGATGATGAGAGAGAGATGAGAGGTAGAGATGGTCCCACTGGGCGTGCCAATTTGTTCGCACGAGATTTCCGGAGAAATTTAATTCGTGGACTTGAACTTGGGTTGATGTTGTATTTTTGTTGATTTGATGCGATGCGGTTCAATCTCTAGAATTTGATCCTCTGATTCTCTCTCAACTGTATGTCTACGCTTGATTTGGAGGAAGCGGAGCACGTGATGTTCTTGAAGTTTGTTGAACGTCTACGCTTGATTTGGAGAAGCGGAGCACGTGATGTTCTTGAAGTTTGTTGAACGTCTACGCTTGATTTGGAGAAGCGGAGCACGTGATGTTCTTGAAGTTTGTTGAACGCTACGCTTGATTTGGAGAAGCGGAGCACGTGATGTTCTTCAAGTTGTTGAATGCTTACGCTTGATTTGAGGAAGCGGAGCACGTGATGTTCTTGAAGTTGGAGTCTTGGAAAAAGTTTGTATCTTCAAAACAGCTTCAATCTTCGAGGGTGTCAACTTCAGAAGTTAGGGAGTCTTCTAGCTTTTGGAAGAATTCTCTCTGGATCTTCTAGAGTCAAAATTTTCCAACCCCTGCAAATGAGGAGAATTCCTCTATTTATAGAGTTCACTGGTGGGCTTTATGGGTTTGAATTTGGTTGGTCCATGGACCAGACCCATGGGCTCAACCATATGGACTTAGGTTATATTTAGTCTTTGGGCTCAATTAAGCTTATTTTTTTGCTTAATTGAACTAAAATGATTAACTTAATCCAACGATTAATATGAAAACATGTGGCATTATTAGAATGACCATTTATTTATTTTAACTCTTTAATTTGGGGCATGTGTCAATTTTAATTAGTCCCAAATTTAATTATTTGTACTTTTCATCATTAACTTAATAAATGATGTGGCAACTTGTGATTGGTCTCAAAATTTCTTATTCAACAACTGTCACAAATAATAAATTCGACAAAATATTTACTAGATTATATTAATAATAGATATTGATAAGCCTTATATGTTTAGTGACATTGATCGATCTATCGAATATCAAATTTTAAAATACTTTATAAATATTTTAATTAATTTGGCTATTTTAATAGTAATAATAATAAAAAAAAACAATATAACACAAACAATTATACTTATATTGTACTCCAAAATTACAAGTTCCTAAACATAAATTAGAGTTAGTTGGAGTTTGGTTTAGAGATAAAATTTAAAACGGGAAAAAAAAGAAAAGAAAAAGAAAGAAATGAAAAGAAGTAAGCCTGATGTCACATGTGAAGCTTTGACCCCAAAAATCACCCGCAAAATCGCCAATACGTGCCACGACTCCTTTAGCATGCCCAGGAGTAGCCCAACGTGGTCCCGAGACAGCCAAGGGTGACCAGAACATATGCCCAACATTGGCAGGACCTCTCGAGGACAGCTCACAGGCCCGCACGCGTGCCACGAAAAGGGTTGCTTGCAAAGAGTACAACTAATGCTCGAGCGGGATTCAACTGGTATGCCTCCCCTATAATACATTTTGAACATTTTCAGCTCTGGCAGGCTTGCATATGAAAATGCCGAAACGTCACACCCAAGCTTTATGACCTAGAATGAAAAGCAAACACCTATGGTGGGATTTTAATTTCCATATTAATCAATTAACATGCATACAATACAATATAACCTTTATATCATACATTTTAATGCATGAACATGTTAACCTATGGTGGGATTTTAAATCTATATGACATTCAAAATGCACATACAAATTTAAAGTAATTTAATCATACATCACATGCATAAATAAAAAAAACACCCTAAAATGGACTGATTTTTGGCTCCTAAATTAAGCTAAGTACTAAATTATTACATAATTACTTTGGTGTAGTAGAACCACTCCCAAAAACTTTGAACCGGCTGAAAAACCAACCGAAACTGCTTGAACCGGCCCAGGCGCACACGGTCGGGCGAAGCAGGCACGCGGCGCGCAGACGCATGCGGACACAGGCGGCGGCGGGCGCAGGAGGGCGTGCGGGCATGCGGCGCGTGCGGGTCGCGAAGCGGGTCAAGGCGGGTTTTCGGGTCTGTGACTTCTTTTCTTCATTTTTTTTCAATTCTCTCACCCGGTTGAACCAGTTAAAGCCTAACTTCAACTCTAATGACTTTTTTTATTTTTTTAAAAATTACAAACACTTTGCAACAATAAAAATAAGCCATTAACAAGGCTAATTACAATAATTAGAACAAAAAACTTAATCTAGAGCCAAAATCATAATATATCCATTTTAGTTCAAACCAAAATTTATCTAATAAATATGAACCACCACATGCAATTGGGTAAAAAATGAAGCATGCTCTGATACCACATGATAGAACTAAGTCATGCACAGCGAAAAAAGAATCGAATTTCTACCCTAATTGCCACAATTAACATGTACCATAAACTAATCAAATTAGGGTTTTAAGAAATATTACCTTTGAAGCTTTCAAAAGGTTTGATATTCTTCTTACCAATTCTAACCGAGACCACCACTAGTACTCAACTGCTATCCTCTAGACAAAGAACCGGGTTGTGGGACCAATTTTGTGTAGAAGTAATGGAGATAAAATGAGATTGGAAGCTTTCTTTTTTCTTTTGTTGAGATGATGAAAATGATAAAAAGGCAAAAGTTTTTTCAACATTTGAAAACACCTCTATTTATAACCTAATTACATGAAAAATGCATGCAATTCATTTGCACAATCTCAACCTAATATTCCACTAACAATTAGTGGAACTTAGTGGGCTAGGTGTCTAATCTCATATAGCCACATATCCCACTAAGAGTTAGTGGGATTATTCCAACAAATGTTGGATTTTCCACTAACTTAGTCCAAGGGTAAAAATGGTCATTGATATTTCTAGTCAAAAGTCAAACTTTGACTTTTCTTAGTCAAAAGTCAAACTTTGACTTTTCTTAGTCAAAAGTCAATATTTTGACTTTTCTTAGTCAAAAGTCAATATTTTGACTTTTACCATTTTGTCCGTCTTGACTAATTCCAACCTCCGAGCATGAATCCGCATTCATTTTTCCAAAATTCAAATCACATTTGAATATAAGGCCGGTCAAAGTTTGACTTTTCAAAGTCAAAGTCAACATTTTGACTTTTTACTATTTTTACCAATTCTATCAATTCCGAGCTTCTTAGTATGAATCCGCATTCATACTTATAGTATGTAAACATAAAGCTCTATTTCTAATTAGAAGACGCGACGACTATATCACTATATTTGTCG